>NW_021132149.1:0-20305 GCF_004193835.3 Ostrinia furnacalis | reverse complement strand
TTTTTTTTAATATTATAAACAGTTCTGTAAATGTAATTAAATATTACTAAATTAAATTATGACCAATGAAACCTTTCACGGCTTCGCTCTCATGAATGTTAACGACCGTCAAAAGCACGTCGATAGATGGCGGTCACTAATTTAGACTTTGATTTGCTCGTTTAAACACAGTGAATTATTCAATTACATAAAATATCTTTATTGATTAAATTTTAAATATTATGAACAGTTCTGTAAGTGTAATATTTAGTTCCTAATTAGGACTAATGATACGTTTCACGGCTTCGCTCTCATGAATGTTTACGACCGTCAAAAGCACGTCGATAGATGGCGTTTTTAAAGATATTTCTCACCTCTTAACTATTTATTGAAATTTAGTTTGTCACATATCGTCATAAATTGTAGCCTATATGTTAGCCTGGGTTATAAATAATAATACTGTAAAGTTTCAACAAAATCCGTTTATTAGTTTTTGCGTGAAAGAGGAACAAACATCCAGACATCCAGACAAAAAGGTCACAGTGAGCCAACCATAAAATATAGACATATGCTGTTGCGGACTTTTTTGTAGAACTTTTAAAGGGGAAAATCCTATCATACATAATTTATGCGAAACTTTAACCGTTTACGCAGCGTCAGCTCTCAAAAGGAAAAAAAACACTGATTTGAAACATTCTTCATTGGTGCTCCGCTCCTAGTGGTCTTAGCGTGATGATATATAGCCTAAAGCCTTCAGGGATTAACGGACTATCCAACACAAAAAGAATTTTTCAAATTGGTCCAGTAGTTCCTGAGATTAGCGCGTTCAACCAAATAAACAAACTGTGATTAATAAATTGCGCCACTACAAACCGTACCAACAGATGGCGCTGTTACGATCTTACTATGGCAAACTCCATCGCGCATATAATCCTGCATCGCGGTGACGAAGTTTTTTACCCTGCCCAGTATATATAGACAAACCAAGACTGGCAAATTAGATGCACCATACCTCCGTATGGTGGTTGAACGTCATATTCCATATCTTCAGCTTTATAATATTAGTATAGAAGTATAGAAGTATAGATCCGAATACAAAGCGGAAATCTTTTGCAGAGTGACTTCAGTAAAAAAAGCTAAAAATGGATTCGTTTCAATTATTTAGGGGGAGATGCAAAACAAGATTCAGCCGTCAGTACTAAATCTTTCAGGGAGCTTCTAACAATGGGGTTCTGTGAATAATTCTGAATTAGGAAAAATATGTTTCAAGGTGGAACGAGCTTTTGAGCTTTCTTAACTTTGCTGTAAAGTTTGCTTGCGAGTCTTTGAACTAGTTAAATAGTTCTTATTCGGGAAGTTACAGTTGTGAATTTTCGTGGAAATGATGTTTGAAATTGTCAGGTTGCTTTGGGTTGAACTTCTGTAATTACTTTTATCAATGAGGAGTTTGAATAAGGATTTTAAAACCAGGTCGTAGCTGTCATTGAGCATAATTCTATCGCAAGCCTCTGTAGTTTAAGTGAGGCCTATGTCTTATTATGAAAGTAGGTAAATGTAGTAGTTATGTTCTATGTAGCATTCGTGACTGATGATTTAGAGATTTTTGTACGTAACCTAACCTTTAGTGAAACAATTCTGATAATATTATAATATTTTATGAATTTCACTTCGTCTCTAGGGCCAGGAGGTAATAATTTTCTTTCCGTAACGGTCATAGTACACCGGGGGCTCGTTATGTAAAGGAAAATGAAATAGTAGTAACTTAAGATAATATGATAAGCCAGAATAGGCTTAAAACAATTTCAATGTCCAGTTTTCTTTGAACTATAGCGTTAATTTCAGAATTGTACCATTTTTTTAAAGGTGAGTCGTAGTAACAAGTCGCATAATAATTATTAACATAGGTGCTAACCCCTTCAAATTAGCTAAATACATGCTTGTGTGAGTAGTAGGTTCATGTTGACGACTATGAGTCTAAGTGTAAATTCAGAGAATATGTACGTAAAACTTCAGGGTATCTATGGCAGCTTTAAAAGCATTATGATATAACTTTTCCTACCCCAGAATATAGACTGTATCACAATATCAATGTACTCTGCTATTGACCAGAGGCGTATTGAATTATTCAACAGGCAACATTATTGAATCCGGTATCTTTTAAAAGCCACAGCGAAGTATAAACGTTTGGCTAAACATTTACAAGCGAATCCATCTGGTTCTCTCCCATAAACGTACTCGTTTATTTAGGATGGGCACATCTCATTTCACAAACATTGCTCTGTTTTACATAATTCGGTTGGGCCGGCCCTGATAGGGTTGCTATGGCTAAAAAAACAAGATGCGGATGCCCACCGGACCACCGAAAGCCGGGATTGCTGGTGTTGTCTCTGTAATCTCGTAAATGATAGCAAACACGGTGGTGGTTTATGGTTTTTGTAGGGTTACCTGTGTAAAGCAGCACCTACCTACTTACCTTTGTTTTTTAAGGTAAAACAAAACGATAGCAGTAGTGATGTGCTTGAAATTTCTAGTGAAATACACAAGTCAATGGAATTAAAATAAAAAAAAAGATAGATTTGTTTAATTTTGGTTCAAACATAGTAGTTTATCAAAATTTGAATGATATAAATAAATTGTTGAACGAAAATGGCTCTTACTCAGCGTGTATCATGTTCCTTACAGAACATGATGCTGGTATTCTGTAGGAACAGCTTTCAATGTAGATTTAGGTATGAAAATAGTTCTTACAGGTATCTTAAATGCCTTTATCGTCATATAAAAGTTTACACAACGTTACTTAAACTTAGCCCGAACATTTGTGGCTGTAGAGAGTGTTGATTTCAATGTTTGCATCATTTACGAAGACGAGAGCGTTCATGAATACAAACAACTTTAACTACGGTAGAGACATTGGGATCGCGAAAGTTTAGTTAACTTATCTATACAGAACAAAGATTCACATAAACTTCATGCTTATGTGATGTGAACGTTGCCGCGTTGTTGTAAATATTTTATTGCCTTGATGGTTAGGTACGTTTTAAAAAAATGAACGTAATGAACAATTGAATTTAGACTGACAGAATTCAATCTGTATATTTTTTTGTCCAAAAGAATTTCAAACAAAATCTGCATGCATTGTCATCGTTTAAAAAAACTTGTTATGACAGCACAGGAATCATTCGCTCTCGTTCCTGGACTACTGTTGCAATTCCAGTGTATCCAGGATTTACAGCTTGACCGCTAATAAAAATCAAATTAGAAAAATTCACTTAGCCCCTAGGGCAAGTAAACAGTCATAGTTACAGAAGCTTTAAGTGTATGCGGCAACCCTAAACCACTAGTGAGTATTTTGTTCAGGCCAAGTTTTTCGTATTTTCACGAAGGATCGCCAGTTTGTCGCGGGGTCGAAAAGGCCTCCGACTTCCAGGCCCGACAAAAGCCGCGATGACAAATGACCGGGTTGTTGTGTGATTTTTTAGGATTCTCCTCGGACCCAATAGGACTGAAATATGAAACCTTTTAACGGAATAACGTTTGGTAAGTTTGGTTTCCTCACACATCACCGTGACGTAGGCCAGTTTGTTTTTTGTTATCGTTTTTTGTGATGCCTTCAGACTATTACTAAAATCATCGGGGATATTGAATTACGGTCAACGACTCACGTTTTCATAAAGGTATAGCTGTTGCTGAAGTTTGCCTCCAAAATTAAATGTAGTAACGGTACTTTGAACTTTTTGTGATTATCAAGGCCAACCAACGCCTTGATAATCACAAAAAGTTCAATTTTGTGACACGTATGTACTTAATTAAAAATAATACTGGCGGATAGTGTGTCGCTTGCGTAATGTTATGAAACTTATTTTTTGGCAATTTGTACTACTTAGTGCCAAATTGCGATAAATAATTGTGCATATAGTTACTGACAATTTTTATTTTAGTCCTTTTAGTATTTTTTACAAGAATAAGAACCTCTTTATCTACTCACAATCTTTTACCTAATAATATCTAGATTTATAATGCAAAACAAAGACTATTTCACAAACGAAGATGAACAGAAAGAAAATGGCGCGGACTTTTTATTCTAAAGTCCCGGTCACAATGTCTGTCCGGTAAAATATCGTTTTCCGATAAATGCAACTCGAATGCTTATTATTTCGGCGCTTCGTGAACTCCGTAAGCCTTTGCTGCAAATAAGGACTTGTATTTTGTCTTCCACTTTTCTTAGATTGGAGAGTTTCTATTGTTAGTTGTTGACTATTGTTCGTTATTCTTTTAGTCAATCCATTTGCGATGTATTTTTAAAAATACAAATTGCATTAAAATAATCTTCATTGAATAAACACATGGGTGCAGGTCGCTTCTAATTCAGATCTTCTACTAACCGTTATACATACATATAAGGGGCGGGTCAGCTTAGTTTGTTCGTTAAAATCACCACAAGATTTCATTTTCGTAATCTAAATATACAAAAAGGAGAAACTGACTGACTGACTGACATATCAACGCACAGCCTAAACGGCTAAACGTATGCACTTGAAAGGACAATGGGCAAAATGGTACCCGGCTCCAATAGATATGTGTCTAGTATCGTTTGAAAGGTCTTACCAAGATGAACAACTTTTACTATGACCACCAGCCTCAGATCTGGTTGTGTACGAAGATATACATACTTTTTTGCAGAATGGTACCCGGCTCCAATAGTTATGTTTGTAGTGTCATTTGAAAGGTCTTACCAAGACGAACAACATTTACTATGGCCACCAGCCTCAGATCTGGTTGCGTTCGAAGATAAAGATACTTTTTGTGTAACCTAAGTATCATACAGTATGAAGGGGGACGCGCTTGGGGCAGGGCACCGACGAGATGGTCGGACGCGGTGAGGAAGACGGTGGGCGGGAGTTTGCATCGTGCGGAACACTATCTGTGGTCGCGATCCTCATCAGTGAGGGACCGAGGAAGAAGAAGAAGAAGAAGTATCATACGTGTCCATCGTATGGTACTTAGATTATGCAAGGCAGGAAGGGTTTACTGCTCCAGCATCCTTCCTTAACTCTATTATTATTGATGGGGATAATTGTGAAATAAATGTTTTTATTTAAAGAAGTACTACCCCCTTGTTAATAAAAAGTTACACCTAGGAAGAACCTTGGATTAAAATGACATTTCCATACCAAGTGACAATTTAAGCCAGAGTTCAACTAGGGTGTAACTTTTATTAATAAAGGGGTTGGAGTTTTATTACTTCTTAAGGGTTTTATTATGGGTTGCTAAAGCGAATAAACCCACAAGACCCAATAAGTCCACCCACAAGATGGACCGACGACCTCATAAAGGTAGCGGAAAGGCGCTGGATGCAGGCCGCCACCAACCGGCCATTGTGGAAATCATTAGGGGAGGCCTATGTTCAACTGGACGTCCTATTGCAAAATGATCATGATGATGATGATGAAAGCGAATAAAGGGCTAATAGCTTGGATAGTTCATCGTAGGTATAATCCTTTCCTTTTCAATGCTTCTTTTAGTTATATTAATAGATTCTAGTCATAGTAATACTCGTATACATGGATGATTGTGTTACACTTTCATTATAATACTTAGTGGAATTACTGCTTTCAAAACGTGAATTAGAACTGGCCCCATAGCAGACATTTTCCTACATCTAAAGGCCTTTTAAAATATATATTGGTTATGGCTATTGGAGCGGGTACCACTTTCCATACATTTGTACCCATCATCCTTTGGAAGGGACGTAGCTTAGGTACCGTAGAGGTGCACTAAGAAAGGAATTCTCGAAATTCCCACGGGAACGGGAATTAGCGGGAAAATCCTTTTGTATGAAAAATGTAAACCGCTTATGTTAGACGCTTGAAATTTGGCATGCAGGTAACCTTAGTAAACTTAAAGCTAAGTTACAACAGGATATTGCAAAATTCCCACGGGAACGGGAGTTGGCGGGAAAAAACATTTGTATGAAAAAATCTAAACCGCGTAAGATACCTGATGAAGGGGGTAAAACGGGATCCACGCGTACGAAGTCGCGGGCAGCCGCTAGTCTTCATATATTACTACCATTAATCTACGAGTACATAATTATGTTATATCCATCATCACTTCAAACACTAAAATAGTTCAAAGAATGAAATTATTCGCAAATTACAGAACAGAGAATCAAGTTTGACATAATGTTACCTTAATAAAGGCAAGCAAGTACAGTCAAGTTAAGGAATCATACGACAAAGATTACGACATTATGTGTTTTGCACCAAAAAAATCTAGGTTCTAGACATTGTACATATAAGGCAGCTCCAACAAAAGTGACCTTGGCGAGATGTTCACTGCTCGCTCTAGATTTTCACTCACGTTCACGTGGTTAAGGGAAGAAAGTAATTCGATAAAGTGTGTCGCCTACACGGGATTTTCGGTCACAATATCCGCAGAGCTGATATTGATGGGCGAAAAGGTTCTGGAAGCTGTTAGTATCAGAAAATCATAAAAATATTTCTATAGGTAAGCCATGTAATGTTTAACTAGTAAAAATTGGCATAAAACACAAAATTGTCGAGTAAATTTTGACAGAATGGATGAATATTTTGAATATCAGAACAAAAATTAAGCAAAGCAATTTGAAACAGTATTAGGTATGTAAGTAGGTTAGGTACCTAAGATGATTTACTCCGGGTTTAACTTCGAATCACGGCTGAGTTGCGCCACCTTATTTTAACCGCAACATTAACATTACCCGGTGCTTTTTGTATGGAATTTGACAGATTTTTGACGTTTGTCAAAGTTAAAGTAGGATGGTGCAACTCAGCCAAAGCTGGTATTTACATTGGTTTAAGTTATCAGTACAAAAACATCTAGCTTTTTCAACAAAACACTAGGTACGATTTACCCATCACTCAGCTTTACTCTTAACTTAACTCTACCTAAAACTGTAGCCAAAACAAAAACATTTCAATCAGCTCATACCTAAGCAAAATCAATTACAAAATCCGTTCTCACACACCGGCATTATCATACCGATTGCGTTCCGGTAATCCCGATTAGCCGCCCGGTTCGATTGTCAATGCGCCGTGCAAACGGCGATCCGGGCCGGTCTTAACAGCCGGCCCGGTAATCGCTCGAGACACCTGTTCCGCACAATTGGTTATGTTGCCCGTGCGGATAATTCAACGAGCGTATTAACGAAACGGTATTGCCAGCGATTGAAGGGAAATACTTAGTTTAGGTGGGTACAATCAGCTCTTCAGACTTCAATTTTTGTTAGAAATAAATTATATTACTACTACCTATAGAAGTATAGAAGATGCCACCACATCTGTGCTGTCGTCTGTGCTTACCTGAAAAACAAAAAAGATCAATGTATATAAATTAAATCTTGTTGTTTGACACCCTGAACACCGGCGACTTAAATCCTAGCAATTTATTGGATTAAAATGTTATGAAATCGAGATTTCATTTTAGGAGTTGTTTTTAAATGCTCATTAGATAGTTGAGAGGAGAATTTATCAACAAACCATCTTTGGGTACTCTATCTACCTATAGTCTATCTATATTTTGCACGTAGGCACTACCTATTTCATTTATAATTTTCTATGATCTGAATATATCTAAAAAATATATCCAAATTAGTTTTTTTAAATACTAAAATCAGACAGTGATCAGATAATAGATTAACTTCACTGATCTTATAAATTATCCTATAACCATATTGAAGACGATGTGATTACACGTCATCTAATTAACTGTCATTTGCGGCCCAATCTGTAAACTGAACCCTAACAAGCCGGTAATCGCACTATCTAGAGACATATTCAGCACAATTGATAACATTATCCGTATAATTCAATGGGGACATAATACAACCGGGGTATTATTGGGATCATATTGCCTCTCCGTGACGCCGTTCATGATAATTAAGTGAAGACATCGGGTGGCCTTATGGCGCCGCTAATCCCTCTACGATGCTATCGTGTAATACATACAGAGTAGTAGAATATAGTTAATGCCAATAGATGTAGTAATGTAAAAAAATCATGTTTGTTTTCTGATGACTAAAAACTTACAATAATATTGACAGAACAATAACGATTTAATGAGGGTTTTCGCAACCAGATGGCAATACGTAGACGCGAGGTCCAAATGCTGCATGATTGGTTATTTTTGACATGACATTGACAGATATGTCAAAATCCACCAATCATGCAGCATTTGGATCTCCCGTCTACGTATTGCCATCTGGCGGATTTTTCAATCGCGAAAACCCTCATTACTTTAGTGTACGTAGGAATCTCTATAGGAGCCTTTAAAGACATTGATTGAAAGGCTACACCTTTGTTGCGTTGTATTATTGTCTTATTATTCATTCATATTCAGGTTCTTATTAAATATTACAGAAGTTCCTACAATAAGGGTTCCATGTTTGTGTTTAACTTTTGTTCAAAAGCATAGTCTTCCACAATCATATTATTGTTATGCAACATCAGCATTCATTCACTTGAAAGAACTTCCCACTGTAATTTTAGAATTGCAATTTACTCAATTAATGGCGCTCAAAAAGCGGTACAATTTGCCAATTTGTCGGCCAACTAGGTACAATTTCAAAAGGCCTCTGAAATTACCACTGAAATACCAAATTTGAAATTACTGGAACTTTTGATCAGCTGGATGGCAACCGCGATGTGAGCGCGTTAAAAGCATCTAAATGATGTAGAGTAGGTATCTACAGCTGTCTAGAGTTAGGTGTACCTGTGCAGTCATCAATAAAAGTGTTAAATGTAGTTTTTATCTACAAAGGGGAAGTTATCTACGGAATTATACGGCTATGTTACTCCTAACTGCTGAAATACAACAATGTTGCACAATATAGCACATGTAAGTAGATATTAATTATGGTGTAAAAAAAATTGTGTTGTTTTTTTAAATACCGGACTGAGAAACGAAATAAAAAAAAAATTCAGGCATACAAAAAACCTCAAACTTTTTTGAAAAAATTACCTTCAAAAATGTTATAAAACTTATCACCACACTCCACTTATCGCGGACATACTCGTAGTATGCTCACAATATACCGAACATTCGTTGCATTATAGACTATAATTTAATTATAGTTGAGTAATGGTTACAAATGGATGGATGTAAATGCAAAAATACCAACGACGTATGTCCATAACACATCATTTTTCATTACACCCAACAGTCGTTAAAAATATTTTAACAAGTTGCACGTTGTTCGAGCTGTCTGGCAAATTGATGATGACGTATGGTAGTGGGAAAAGGGTTTTTCCTAGTAAATATGGAACATTATGTTTTCCGTGGGTGTGTTTTTGAATACATATTATCTGTAAGTTGTATGCACAGAAGACAGCACGTTAAACAGAACTCTTACAGAGTCAAAGTCAAAATTTCTTTATTTGTATAGTGGTCTAATAAATAGTACTCTACATGTCTCATAATTTTTTTACCCTACCAGCGCTTCGAGACCAACATTTGGCAAGTGCTCAGAAGAAGCGCCGGTGCGTTAATACAAAAATGTATAGTCTTATGACCCGTTATTATCTCAGGTTCATAATAGAAGAGAATAGAGGGTTGAGTTATATATGTACCTTCATCAACAGCCCTACATATATGTACCATAATATGTACCTTACCTTAAATAAATTATGGTATCATCGAGTTGATTTGATAAAGATACTAGCTATATAAAAAGCTTATTCAAATAAATATCTTTTGCGGTTATTATAATTATTGTACCTATCACCGTTGTTTGTGACTGTCCACAAACCGTAAGTTCTATTCATTCACGCCCGCATCCCACATCACACGGCGGAAATCGACGACGCTGCAAAAATGTTAGAGCGACTGGATTTCATATCCTTTCAATACCGGTGGAATCAGGAGACATATTTTATTCAGTGTTTACATGATTTAGTAGGTACACTATTATATGGGATGGAGATGGCAATAAATTAAACTATGGAATATAGTCCCGCGCCTTCAAATATTATTACAACAAATAGTTACTTTTGCTACAGGATGAATGTGCAATGTCACAAGAAACATTTTTATGTTTAGTGATAAAAGAAATGTTAGATTATAAGCCTAACCTTGTAATTAAATTAAATAAATAAATAAAATAAAAATAAATAATAATGACACTTTTAACGAGTTCTAAACGTTCGTTAACCACCGATTAGTTCAGGGGGCTTAGTGTGAGTTTACATCAAAAGTGTTCACTAGTGATTGCGAAAAAAAAATACATTAAATATATGACGGATTGTACAGCGACCCTAGCAGATACTTTCAAGAATTAAAATCTTCATAGATTTTTTTGATGCGCTCACTAGTGACGACGTTTGACACTCACACTAAGCCCTCAGACTTAGATTAAATAAAAAAGAAGTTGCCTAGCTCCGCTATATTCAGTTTTAAAGCCTACATGCTTATTGACTATTTTTTAATTTTAATTTTGTTAAACTGTGCTATGTAAAGTTGTTTGATTTTTACCTCGAAACTGCTGCAATGGCAACAATATTGACTCAAAATAGAAACAACATACACTAGTGAGAAATATCTAAACTAGATTTACTGGCACAAGTTGACGAAATATCTGAGCACCTTTTGTGCTAGTCTTTCTATTTACAGTTTCAGGCACTCCATATTCCGCCCTGTACAGCGGGGGCGGAAATCGACAACGCTGCGAATCTGACGAACGTTCTCGAATCGTTCAGCAAAAAGGATAGAGGATTCATATCCTTCTCTGTAAGTCACACGAATCAGACGTAACCTAAATGTAAGTCTATCAATTTATAGATGTTAATGTGTTGCATAAATAAGTACCAAAAACCTAACTAAAAATCGGTAATTAAAAACCTTACTGAACCAGTCTAGTCTAGATAAAATACGTTTCTTTTTAAACGCTCGTACACCATAACGACGGGCGTTCGTTCGTTCCAGCCAAATGATGTCCACTGCTGTACAAAATTATGTAGAAACAGTTAAAACTATCTTGCTTACCTACTTTAGGCTGACCAACTTACTTTGACCGTAAATTTGACAATAACCAGTGCTTTTTGTATGGAGTTTGACAGATTTTTGACGTTTGTCAGAGTTAAAGTAAGATGGTGCAACCCAGCCTTAGTGCAGTCAAGTTCTGAACTGACATACTTACACACGTTCGCCAATTGAATTTTGTTTATACAGATTACCAGCTAATTTGCTTCTATCAAGGTTGTCCGCCACTTCCAAATGCTTTTCCCTGTCGCATGAATATCGATGAGACGCGAAAAGCTATGGGATTATTGAATAATTCATAAACCCTCGTTTGCACGCTGATCGCCGTCATCCGAGCCCCGATATACGGAGGCGGCCGAGCAGAAATCCTCGATACTGTAAACAAGGCCTATTGGATTTGGAATAATTCAGTTGATACTTTACAAAGTTATATTGGGGCTTCATTAAATAAAGGTACTAAACAATCTTCTTATAAATACTTGTTTATCGTAGCTTGCAAAGAGGGCCTTGAGTCTTGTTCTTTGATAAATGTGTAAGAACTAAGAAGATACACTTTCAGAGGTTTTTGTCTTGTACAAGAACTCATAATAAGGTCTTCATAAATAGTGTGACACAACCCAGTTTGATTTATGGGCCGCCAATGGCATCTTACAAAGGTCAGAAATGACACGAAACGAGTTATCAATTTGTGTGTTCCACTAAAACTGGGACCTAAGTACATCGAAAAAAAACACCACCTAGGCTCTTGTATGAATGTCATATTATTATAACAAGTGATATTTAGATGCTTTTGCCAAGACAAAGAAAGCATCAGCGCGCATCGCCCCTAAGGGATGCGATTTCATTTCCTGACCCTTCAAAATTGATGTAACGGTACAACCCTTACGTAAAGGTTAGTTAACAGTAGTCAATAAAACACCCTTTAAAATACCACGGCTCGGAACTTCGCCGCCGCTGGGAAATTTCTTTGGAAGTGCTAGGTTTCAAAAGAAGTATAAAGAACAATAAAAACTGGAAAACTTTGCGAAATGGTCTACCTTTTCACAATTTAACGCAGGCCACTAATACTTCTGCAGTATTAGGGTTGTATAATGATTTTTATAGATACTAGCTGACCCGGCGAACTTTGTTCCGCCTTAGTGGCAATAAATAAGCAGACTTTTTTTTTAATTTCGAACGGGATAAAAAGTATTCTATGTCCTTCTCCTGTCTCTAAACTACCTCCCTGACAATTTTCAGCTAAATCGGTTCAGCCGTTCTTGAGTTATATGTGGAGTAACCAACACGATATAGATTTACTTTTTCTTCTATTCAACAAAGATTTGGTCGATGTTTTAGTACCTACGTACAAACTCATACGACGAGTTTTTAATTGAAATGTTTAACGAGCCTACCTGATTTACGTTCAACTCATATTAAAGTTCATGACAATGTTGACATATTCAAAAAATCTGGTCACCGAATTAAAATTCATCATGCCGCAGCAAAAATGTTGCAAGTCCAACTCCACCCTTTTTAATATAGCGCAAATAAATTACGCTCGTATCATGTTTTCAGCCTTCGCTGAAATATTTGCAATGAGTAATGGCATGGTAACATGACACTATTAGATGAGTTCGCGCCCATGGGGTCGTTTATGGTTGACGACAAGTCGACGATCCGATTTGAAAGTTGTAGTCTTGATTTGATCACAATCTCACTGAAAACAATTTATAAATTGTAATATTAAGTAAATAGTATTAACCGTACTTCATACTTGCGATAAAATGCGTTGTGCAAGGTTTTAAGTGTCGAGTTTTAAAGACAAAATGAAGAATGGAAAAGAAAAAGGACCTACTTTTGAAGATTGCCAATTACTTTCAGGCTTTATTATATTGACTTTGGACCAACCCATTGCATTTTAAGCAATAAAAAGGTACATCATAGTGTAACGTATTTTTTTCAGTCTATCCTGCTCGGATAAACTTTACGATTCAAATCGCTCAACAGTGCCTGTCACGATAGTAAGTCGTCCATTACAAACGCAAATCATCCCAAGGCCTCCAGGCCTCACCCTGTAATGCAGACCTGCGACAAGGTGGCCAATTAGTCATAATCATAAAAAGGTTTAACCTTTGGCACAAACAACATTACATACATGGTGTCCCAAAAAGAATGTGCCAAACTTAAGGATTGTGCCATCTTCATCGGCTTCGTCGGGGTCACCAATTTGTGCCATGGTAGGGGACCGTATGAATGAGACAAAGGTTGTTGTTAGTCTGTTTATTAACGTGAACTACTTGAGTATTTATATGAAGATGGCACAGAGATGATAGACTAATGGATGACCTGATGACATGATAATGAATTGAAAAAAAAAAAAAAAAAACTTAATAAAAAACCATACGTCTGAAATGGTAATCATTTAATTTAATTTTCAGACATGATTTTTTCATGCTTTTTTTAAAGCCCCAACTTTGAGAATATCTCTTGTTGCTCTATGTACAAATGACCAAATATTTTTCAAGACGAATAAAAAGAAGAATAATAAACATGATTTCATTTGTACTTACAGCAACATGAGATAAGCTTAAAATTGGGGATTTAAAAAAAAACAGAAAAAAAAACGGTATCTGAAAGGGATATTGCTTACTTACTTAAAAACAAAAACTTTATTTGTACAAATGGTCATCCTTTTGTCTATCATCTCCTTGAGTTTAGCACGCTCTTTTTGGGACGCCCTGTATACACATGCCTGTATATCGCAGAATTTCGCGTGTCGCGGACGGCACTATTCTGTTAATTACCTATGTTTGCATGTAAATGTTAATAACGGAAATGTCACAGGGATGACGTTGTTTATTGTAGTCATGATAATTACAATTTCATTAAATTACGTTATAGGCCTTTGAATATTAAGTGTAGTTTGATAAAGGTACTCATTATTACTCGTATGTTTTTTAGTTTTGTAAGTTAATCTTATATCTCCACCAATAAGACTATATTTAGGATGTAAATTGCCTAAAACAACAATTTGAGACATTTCTTAAATGTGGCACTGACTCCAAAAAGTTTTCCTGAGAGAAAAGTAGATAAGTCACTTAAAAGGAAATCACACCAGCTTGTTTTATACAGAAACTTCACTAAAACTGAGTTTAACTTAAATTTAAATTGGCATTTACTTCAGAGGAGAAGGAAAGCGTAAGCCAAAACTTCATTTAAGATATTGTAGAGCAGTAGAAATCCAAAACAAGCACGAATGAACCTAGCGAAGCGATATTTAGGTCCAAATGGGCGAGCAGTGTTAAGCGCGTATTGTGCCAAAAACTAACAAAACAACGCAAAAAACTGTTTGGAAACGGGTCAACAAGCTTAGGGCGTGACCCAGCTATACCAGATGTTCACTTTTAGCTGCTATATTATTTGACAACAGAAGTACCAGCCGCCATATCAACATCAAATCGCTTTCTATAACGGTGACAATTGTTGAAATTGGTGTGGTTTTGATTTTTTTGATAAAAGAGAGCGAGTATTTAACAAAAATGCGCGAAACGAAACAGAAATGTGACAGGGAAAGACTACTCTGGCATTTAGTGACAGTATCTAGCCTCTAAAATTAATCAAAACAAAATAATGTTCTGTTAACATGCCACACAAAACTTAGGTACGAGTACCTATACAACACCTATTTGGGCTCATTATCTGGTTCTTTAAGATTAGGCCAAATTGCGTGCCGCTGAGTGTATGTATGAAACAACTAAATAAGTATTAGACAATTTTGCACTTTATCAGCTACTTAACTTTAAAAAATGTCTAACTTATCACTAGCCGCATCCAAGCGGCACTAATACGTTTGGGAGCGCGCCAACCACCGGTTTAAAGTCGTCACGTCCACCGTAACTTCACCGAAACGTTATCCATGACCTTCAAAGCGATCGGAAGACGTCAAGACAAAACTTTATTAAGGCCACGAAGTGCTACGAAGTGCAGTGTGTCAACCGAACGCACCGAGGCGTTCATAATGCCCGTTGGACGAACGCCAACGAGGTAGAGACCCTCGGCGTTCAAGTAAACGCTTTCGAAATAAAGTATGAATACGGGCGCGATGTTAAAGAATTGTGGAAACCATTTTCTGAGCTCCAAGAACGTATTTTGCATTGAATTTGAGGTGAATATTTATTTTTGAATGAAAGAACTGCTTATAAGGGTGTTACTGAAATAAAATCCAGGAAGAGAGACGTTTTCTATAGATAGAAAGACTTTCAAGGTAAAAATATCAGTTATTGCGATCAAATAATAAAATCACCTCCTTTCGCGTGCAGTCTAGTTAACTAAATACCCATGTCCCCGGGAACTGAATTTTAATATAATAAAATAGTATTTTACTTTAGTGAAATGTTTCTTACAGAACCAAACGAATACCTATGTCATTTAAAAGATAGTCCTTTTTGCCACATCACATAACATCAAATCATTAACAAACATAGGCACCTCTTTTATTAAAAAATAAAAAATATTTCTGCAGCACAACAACAAATAATTTTCAACAAATCCGAAGCAAAGTTGGAAATGTTTTCTCATTAATTATCCGACGTGTAACAGCTTTTGCAGACCGCAGCATAAATCAGATTTGTGTGATAATTGAATTGATATTCGCCAATGTTTGCCGATGCGCTTGTGTTACTGCGGCGAGCCGGGGTCCACTGTGGAAGGTTGGATAAAGGTATATCCACATTGTTCATAAGAAAGTACGGGTAACATTTCTAGATGCGACCATATTAGAGAAGTGTTTGTCATGTATGTTTTATAAGTCAAATGTGAATTGACTTTAAGCAGTCGTCTTATAGTCCGATCAACGAGGAGATTCGTTGTATGGAGACTTACTACTCTTGTAGCCAGGATCTGCAGGCTGCAATAGCAGCAGTGACGGTTGAGCAGTCCGAGGAAACAGCTTACTTCTTAGATTTCGCTAAGGCCTTGGAACTCGCATAAGTATACATAACTGAATAAGAAAGATGCTCAATTGCTAATGAATATTTTCAAGCATTTAATATTAAATCGACTTTCCTGGTTTGGCATTCATGAATCTAATAAAACATGGCAAAAGCGTTTCCAAATCGGTTTGCCTAATCTAGAACTGTGTGGCCAGCATTAATTGCAAACAAAACAAATGGCTGAAGCGATGGAGTTAAATTTACCGGCGAAGTTGCCTTCTTCATTAACGGCGATATTGTTTGCCTTGCACAATGGCACATCAAGCTTAATACTGAGGTTTCTTATGGAGTGGTAATAAGAGCGATATTGCAACAAATATGTATAGTACGGTATGCTGTCGTCTGTACATATTTTATTTATTGCCCGACTTTTGTTTAAATTGCAGATTTCAAGAGACGTTGCGAAGTAGCGACCGGAGTTATTTATTGGCCATCCCCTTTGTTTGGATATTAATTTGGAAGCAGAGCCGGTCCGCAAAGCCCTAACAATAAACAATGTGGCCGACTTATAGGTATAGGCCCGAATCAAGCTTCTAACTGCGACAACAATTGTACCAACAAATTAAAGTAGCAAATATCAACATAAGTTTAAATAAATATCAACATAATTAAGTATCAACATCGTCATATCAGCCATAGGATGTCCATTGCTGACCATAGGCCTCCTCCAATGACTTCCTCCACTTCCACAATGACCGGTTGGCAGCGGCCTGCATCCAGCGCCTTCTACCTTTATGAGGTCGTCGGTCCACCTTGTAGTGGCTGCGCTTTCCGGTACGTGGCCTTCACTCCATAATAAGTATAGGAAAATATACAAACATAGTGTTGTGTCTACATTATTACTTAAATATGTACATTTCAATTTTAGAGTCAGATTCATTGCTTAATTATCCTGCTTTCGCCTCCGAGATTTATTTTACCATGTAGGTACATTGCATTTAAAATAACAATATTTTAAGCGGCCAGCACATACCTGTACATAGATGGCGCGTCGTCTAGGGACGCGGGTTACCTTGGTGTTCTGGTCGGTCTTTAATGGCGCTTCCCGCGTTGCGCTGGCAGCGCTGGGCATGCGGCGGCGGCGGCGCGGCGCTGCGGCGTAAATAAAGGCGCCTGCGCTTGTGGAAGGCGGCGTGGTTGCGCCGCGGGCGGGTGATAGGTCTTAGCCCATCATACCATACAGCAGGGCGTAGCTTGTCGGTACGGCCTCTGTATAAAGCCTCGATTCACACAGTTATGCGAAGTATACAGTAGTACCCCTGTACGACAACCCAATCCGCACACAATATTCAGCGCAGTAGTAGTAAAAAACAAAAGAGCGGGCAACCCCACCCCTACCACGCTGTGGGCTCGGTGTCCGAGCGGTCTCATTATATTTAGAGAAGAGATGACATTGACGTTTACCTCCAGGGAAGAAGATATAGAAATCTTCGGGTTGGGAGGGACCTTAAATCTCTTCGGCGAAAACAGGATAATTTAGATCGAACTTCACTTGGTAAGTTCGTTTGATCATTCAAACATGAAATGATTTCCAAGTTTATGTGATTTTATACCGGTGCAACGCTGGTGTTTGACGTATGAGTGACGTTTAAAACTTCCTTTTCAGGCAGTTGGTGAAAACGAATTCAGAGAGTTTCCTATGAGACTAATTTAAATTAGTAAATATCCATTTTCTAAAGAAATTATCTGGGTAAGTAGTTGTTTTAACTACGCATTATGATTATATTTTATTATTATCCTGTGCCTTCAGGTCGTTAAGTCTAATCCTTTATGAAGTCGGTTAAAAAGAGTCAACCCCCTCTTGAACTGCTTTTCTAACACGGTACGAAATCTTAAACAAAATCGACTACTTCAATTGAATGGCTTTATAATACAAAACTATATAAAAAACTGCATGCACCAGACAATAAAGATAATCAACTGCATAAAGTTAAGCTGTGATCTACTAGCTATAAACGAAGACCAGCATTATCTTACGGAATTGAGTTACAGTAGTTAGAAAAACTTTCTTCGCTGGAAAGTTACGATGTTCATAAAAATGGCAATTCCAATATCGGAGTCCATTAATGCGTCCCACTTTTGCAATAATATCGTGGAACCGATATAAATAAGTTTTTCCTCCCGCTGAGAAAGGAATAACCTCGTAGCTGTATTGTTCCCATTGCCCTCTTTCGGCCTGTGCTGAAACTATATTAGTATAGCACTTATATTGTTTCATAGACTTGACCATCGCATAAGTTTGGAAATATAATACCACTAGGTAGGGTTAAAATTTTACTGGGACGTGTAAAAACTCTTTAAAAGCTTATTTGCAGAAAATTTTAAATTATGGGTTATGAAATCCAATTATTGCCATGATTTTTCTAGCAGGTCTCTGAAATATTCATCAAGCAATCGACCTCATTCGCGCAAAATTCTGAAAACCGCTTTTTCTCAGAATCATTCAATTTGGGTACATAATTACCTACTCAATTACAAATAGGCAAACTACATAGTTGTAATATTTGCTAATAACGAACAAAATTATTATAAAATAATAGGAAAATAATTGTAAATTAACCTTATTTTCAACCGACTTCAAAAAAGGAGGAGGTTCTCAATTCGACCCGTATGTTTTTTTTTTCTATGTTTGTTACGCGATAACTCCGCCAATTACGAACCGATTTGAACAAATCTTTTTTCGGCGTATAGGTCAGGCTCAAGGGTGGTCCCATTTAAATTTAATAATAGAAAAAACAACCCCCAAGGGTGGAAAATTGGGGATGAACTTTTTTATACGCAATATCNACCCCCAAGGGTGGAAAATTGGGGATGAACTTTTTTATACGCAATATCTCCGCCGATTATAAATCAATTTGAACGATTATTTTTTTGTTGAATAGGTATTATCAAAAGGGTGGTTTCATGCGAATTTGAAGAAAATATTTCACCTCCAAGGGTGGAAAATTGGGGATGAACTTTTTTATACGCAATATTTTTAATTTTTAGTTTTTTTTTGTGTTCACGCATTTGAAGTCGGTTTTATTTTTAAAAAAAGTTAATTATACACTTGTAAAACCCAACTTGGGTTTGCCTCAATAATACAGGAGTCGACGTGGATCAAACTACTGATCGAAT
The DNA here is from genome assembly GCF_004193835.3 of Ostrinia furnacalis. NCBI lineage: Eukaryota > Metazoa > Arthropoda > Insecta > Lepidoptera > Crambidae > Ostrinia > Ostrinia furnacalis. Next base: position 1,223 of record NW_021132149.1, on the reverse strand, counting down.
CGGCAGCCCAACACCTACAGGGCCCCCAAATCCTAACTTTATTGGGATATTGACCAAAATCTTATTTATGGTCATTTGCGTAATATAGATCTAATTCACTCAAATGACATTAAATATCTGGCCCCACCAAAGAAACAACCAAGAAAAGGATATCGCTTACAATATTTATCACGCGAAATCTACCCGGACAGGTTGATTTGCAGCTAACTGGGAAGATATTCCAATCCGGGAACAGGATTCGGGATAGGAACTCATCGCCTGGATTATAAGATGTGACATTTGATTTCAGTTATAAGACCTTACCTTGGAGCTAGACTTTCTTTAAATCGATAGCTCTATTGTTGTCTTTTCAGTTTGCGTTGAGGATAACAGCATATTCTTTCGAAGTGGAACGACCATACAATAACTTAGAATAGGTAATTAATAGTTTAGTATCGCTTTGTATATTTGTTCACACTTTGGCTTGGATATTGCAGGTTCGAATCAACCTGATTGCCTGAAAACCATAACAGTAAATTTTAAATAAACAACTAGAAAAAATCGTACTGCCTAACGTGCTAACATATTCATAACAGTAATACGGGCCACTTAAATATAAATCCCTATTTAAAATAAAAAAATAATTCAATATTATTCACAAAAATCTACGAAAGATCCTTTTCACAAATCAATCGCTAAAAGCTTAACCATGTGCGGCGTGGAAGGTCAGCGGGAACCGATCTCAGCAGGTACAATGGTATGAATTATTCAAATATTCATTACAGCACTCGAAAAAATCCTCAGCCAGGAAATTATTTCTTTTGAAGCGTCGGAACGAAGTCGGTCGGCAATACGAATCTATGATGAGTAATAATTTTTCATTGGATCATCTTTTCTTTTTTGTTTTTTGCCTGTTGGGCCTTTTTTTATTATAATGATAACTCTTTGAATTGAAATTTTGCAGTCAAATGATTGCATTAAGTAGTCTCTTTATTGACTTTGTTATATAAGGATTCAGAGGAAATGATCGCATAACCAGAAAAATCTTCACTGATTAGAAAATACTAAAATTAGTATCTAAGTACGTCACGCACGGTGCTTCACGTGCCAGATGCTGTAAGCTGAGGTTGCGACTTCGAATCTTATCAGAGTCAAATGTTACCTACTGTGCTCTGCTTCAGTAGATATGTTATTAACGTGCATCAAATGGTTTAATTTGTATAATTTATGTACATACGTATATA